>NC_042979.1:44884661-44902252 GCF_901001165.1 Salmo trutta
AAACCCTTGAAATATGTTCAACCTGATAATATTCTTATAATATACACCTTCCTAATATGGAGTCGCCCTCAGAACAGCCTCAATTCGTCAGGGGGCATAGACTCTACAAGGTTTTGTAAGCGTTCCATGGTGATGCTGGCCCATGTTGACGCCAATGCTTCCCACAGTTGTGTCAAGTTGGCTGGATGTGGTGAACCATTCTTGATACACACAAGAAACTGTTGAGTATGAAAAACCCAAGGGGTCCTACAATTCTAAATCAAATGGCTAAATGATCCATGGAATGACTTTCTTAAAACAATTCCATATGTCAGCTTCGAACACTTAACCTGTCTCCTCCCCCTTCATCTACACTGATTTGAAGTGGATTTTAACAAGTGACATCGATAAGGGATCATTGCTTTCACCTGGATTCACCTGGGTCAGTCTATGTCATGGAAAGAGCAGGTGTTTTGAATGTTTTTGTATACTCCGTGTACAAAGGTAATCCATCTCTTTAAGCATGTGACTAAACTGTCACAACACGTCCTTTCTAAGTCGTAGTTTACTCTAGCTTATGACAAGGACACCAATGTTTATCACATTTGGCAAAAATCCACAAATACTTTCTAGAATCAAGAAGCATCTTTTTCCTCTACCACTAACCTCATTTGACAGGAAGAGAGGAAATGGATGCTATGTAGACAACAAGTGTTTAGCGATCAAAAGCTCACTGCTGCTCCCAGTGGTCCGAAATGGTACTGCAGCCGACTCCTACGCTGTCAGAGCCAGGGCTAATTCAAAACACTAAAGGCCTGAGAGGCAAACAAACCTGGCTTCACATAAATAACTTGGCTGGGGAGGGGGGGAGGGGGGGAAGGGAGGGGGGGAGACACTGGAGACTTGTACAAATATTGAGTCACGCTTTTATTGTTATTACTATGATTTTGAGGGACAGTTTCTCTGGGCTTGTTGTATTTATTTTTTTAAAAGCTTGCTATTTGTCTTGTTCACACTCTCACTCTCTTGCATGCTCGGTCAATAAGTGAAGTGTGTTGACATGTATATAGTGTTATCTACCTACCTGGCCAGTGGGAGGGATTGAGTCAGGATCGGAGTCCGGACGGAGATCTGGAATGAAATGGGCCAATGTGTTGATGACGTCAGGGCTTAGAGTCCACCGTAGATCACCTCACTGCCCAGGTATCTCTGCTAATCCCCGTTGAGAGTTTGCCAGGCCACATTCCAATCAACCACACACACAATTAAGCTTCCACGGTAAATCGCACAAAGACACATGTGGCTTCTACATCTGCATTGCTTGCTGTTTTGGGGTTTTAGGCTGGGTTTCTGTATAAGCACTTTGTCACATCTGTTGATGTAAAAAGGGCTTTATAAATACATTTGATTTGTTGTGTGTGCCTCTTACTCCGATGGCTGGAGCAATTTCTGACTCATTTAATGGAGGAAATAACCATTTCCATAGACTTGGACATGAAGAGCAGGATACCCACACAGTGCACTGAACAGCTTGGGAGGACGCTTAGCTAGTGGCAAGAGAGAGCAGAGGGTGTCTACTTCCATCAAAACACACACACAGATGCACAGACCTGCAGCCAAAGATCTAATTAGCCTCTACTGGCTGCTCCCAATGCCTTCACACTGAGTGGAGTGCCAGCCATGTTCTAATGCCCATTCATGTCTGTCTCCACTTGCTCTTAGGCTTCACATTCTGAAGGGAGGAAGAGCAGGCGGATGGCGAACACCAATTCCATATTGTGATGATGACGCCATTCTATTCTTTTAACAAAATGAGTGGAAAATTACTGCCCTAATGCAAAGCAATTGTTCTGAAGCTCATGGATGTTTCAAATTAAAACAGCATTCCCCGTTTCCATCGATTCCCAAAGCCCATCACTTTTCCCTACAAAAGCCACAGAACCAGAGATCACATTAATTAAACTGTAATTAGATGTGGGAAAAGCTAATTCAATCATGCTCATTATCCCGAGCGCCGAGGTCAGAAACCAAGAGGTGTTTTTGGGAAAACCAGGTTAGAGTGCTCCCCCCTCGTCCATCATGCCTTAAACTAACTCATTTATGGCACGGTGTCGGCCCGTGGCGCGTTATTAACGTGTCATAACCACTTACGGCTGATTCCCCTGAGTAAAGTGTGGACAGATATGGCCTTTATCGCGTTGGTTTGTGCTTCTGTGTCAGCCTCTTTTCTGAAATGATACATTACAGGGCCATGTATAACTGCGTTACAGAAGCAGACAGACTGTGAAAAAGACGGCAGTTTCAATTCAACTGTCATAACATGTTTTTACAATAGACTATGACGGCTTTGACAGCCAACCAAAACATGTAAAGGGGATTTTAGGTGTTCAGGTGTGGGGACGTTTATTGAAATGTATGGAATATGTATACTCACTGGTCAGTTTATTAGGTGCACCAATCTAGTACCGGGTTGGACAACCTTATGCTTCCAGAACAGCCGGAATTCTTCGGGGCATGGATTCTACAAGCCGGAAACATTCCACAGGGATGTTGGTCCTTGCTGACACGATGGCATCACGCAGTTGCTGCAGATTAGACGGTGGTCAGCCTGTGTCGTTGACACCAGGGAGGATGGGGCCATGGACTCATGCTGTTTACACCAAATCCTGACTCAAATTGTATTCATCACATGCACCGAATACAACAGATATTAATCAACAATGCTTTGAGAAGTTTAAAAAAAAACAAAAAAACAAGTGCTTAGTAAAACGTAGAAAATAGAAGATAAAAGTAACAAATAATTAAACAGCAGCAGTAAAATAACAAGCGAGGCTGTATACAAGGGCTACCGGTACAGAGTCAATGTGCGGGGGCACCGATCGGTCGAGGTAATTGAGGTACATGTAGGTAGAGTTAAAGTGACTATGCATAGATTATTAACAGAGAGTAGCAGCAGCGTAAAAGAGGGGTCTGGGTAGTCATTTGATTAGCTGTTCAGGAGTCTTATGGCTTGGGGGTAGAAGCTGTTAAAAAGCATTTTGGACCTACAGTTGGCGCTCCGGTACCGCTTGCCGTGCGGTAGCAGAGAGAACAGTCTATGACTAGGATGGCTGGAGTCTTTGACAATTTTTTGGGCCTTCCTCTGACACTGCCTGGTATAGAGATCCTAGATTGCAGGAAGCTTGGCCACAGTGATGTACTGGGCCGTACTCACTACCCTCTGTAGTGCCTTGCGGTCGGAGGCCTAGCAGTTGCCATACCAGGCAGTGATGCAACCAGTCAGGATGCTCTCGATGGTGCAGCTGTAGAACCTTTTGAGGATCTGAGGACCCATGCCAAATCTTTTCAGTCTCCTGAGAGGGAATAGGCTTTGTCGTGCCCTCTTCACGACTGTCTTGGTGTGTTTGGACCATAATAGTTTGTTGGTGATGTGGACACCAAGGAACTTGAAGCTCTCAACCTGTTCCACTACAGCCTTGTCGATCAAAATCAAATCAAATTTATTTATAAATCCCTTTTTACATCAGCAGATGTCACAAAGTGCTGTACAGAAACCCAGCCTAAAACCCCAAACAGCAAGCAATGCAGGTGTAGAAGCAATTCTCGATGAGAATGGGGGCGTGCTCGGCCCTCCTTTTCCTGTAGTCCACAATCATCTCCTTTGTCTTGATCACGTTGAGGGAGAGGTTGTTGTCCTGGCATCACACGGCCAGGTCTCTGACCTCCTCCCTTTAGGCTGTCTCAAGGTTGTCGGTGATCAGACTGTTGTGTCATCGACAAACTTGATGATGGTGTTGGAGTCGAGCCTGGCCATGCAGTCATGAGTGAACAGGGAGTACAGGAGGGAACTGAGCATGCACACCTGATGGGCCTCTGTGTTGAGGATCAGCGTGGCGGATGTGTTGTTCCCTACCCTTACCATCTGGGGGCGGCCTGTCAGGAAGTCCAGGATCCAGTTGCAGAGGGAGGTGTTCAGTCCCAGGGTCCTTATCTTAGTGATGAGCTTTGAGGGCACTGTGGTGTTGAACGCTAAGCTGTAGACAATGAACAGCATTCTCACATACAGTGGCTTGCGAAAGTATTCACCCCCTTGGCATTTTTCCTATTTTGTTGCCTTACAACCTGGAATTAAAATTGATTTTTGTGGGGGTTTCTATCATTTGATTTACACAACATGCCTACCACTTTGAAGATGCAAAATATTTTTTATTGTGAAACAAACAAGAAATAAGACAAAAAAACAGAACTTGAGCATGCATAACTATTCACCCCCCCAAAGGTCAATACTTTGTAGAGTCACCTTTTGCAGCAATTACAGCTGCAAGTCTCTTGGGGTATGTCTCTATAAGCTTGGCACATCTAGCCACTGGGATTTTTGCCAATTCTTCAAGGCAAAACTGCTCCAGCTCCTTCAAGTTGGATGGGTTCCTCTGGTGTACAGCAATCTTTAAGTCATACCGCAGATTCTCAATTGGATTGAGAACTGGGCTTTGACTAGGCCATTCCAAGATATTTCCATTTTTCCCCTTAAACCACTTGAGTGTTGCTTTAGCCACTGTCCTGTTGGAAGGTGAACCTCCGTCCCAGTCTCAAATCTCTGGAAGACTGAAACAGGTTTCCCTCAAGAATTTCCCTGTATTTAGCGCCATCCATTATTCCTTCAATTCTGACCAGTTTCCCAGTCCCTGCCGATGAAAAACATCCCCACAGCATGATGATGCCACCACCATGCTTCACTGTGGGATGGTGTTCTCAGGATGATGAGAGGTGTTGGGTTTGCGCCAGACATAGCGTTTTCCTTGATTGCCAAAAAGCTCAATTTTAGTCTCATCTGACCAGAGTGCCGCCTTCCATATGTTTGGGGAGTCTCCCACATACCTTTTGGTGAACACCAAACATGTTTGTTTATTATTTTCTGGCCAGTCTTCCATAAAGCCCAGCTCTGTGGAGTGTACGGCTTAAAGTGGTCCGATGGACAGATACTCCAATCTCTGCTGTGGAGCTTTGCAGCTCCTTCAGGGTTATATCTTTGGTCTCTTTGTTGCCTCTCTGATTAATGCCCTCCTTGCCTGGTCTGTGAGTTTTGGTGGGCGGCCCTCTCTTGGCAGGTTTGTTGTGGTGCCATATTCTTTCCATTTTTTAATAATGGATTTAATGGTGCTCCGTGGGATGTTCAAAGTTTCTGGTATTTTTTTTATAACCCAACCCTGATCTGTACTTCTCCACAACTTTGTCCCTGACCTGTTTGGAGAACTCCTTGGTTTTCATAGTGTCGCTTGCTTAGTGGTGTTGCAGACTCTGGGGCCTTTCAGAACAGGTGTAAATATACTGAGATCATGTGACAGATCATGTGAGACTAAGATTGCACACAGTAGGACTTTATTTAACTAATTATGTGACTTCTGAAGGTAATTGGTTGCCACATATCTTATTTAGGGGCTTCATAGCAAAGGGGGTGAATACATATGCACACATCATGGCATTTTATTAATTTCACTTTACCAATTTGGACTATTTTGTGTTTGTCCATTACAAGAAATCCAAATAAAAATCTATTTTAAATTACAGGTTGTAATGCAACAACATAGGAAAAACACCAAGGGGGTGAATACTTTTGCAAGGCACTGTAGTTGTTCCTTTTGTCCAGGTGCCATCAGCATGATGCAACAGGAACTGGGATTCGTCGGACCAAGCAATGTTTTTCCAGTCCTCAATTGTCCAGTGTTGGTGATCACGTGACCACTGGAGCCACTTCTTCTTGTTTTTAGCTCATAGGAGAGAAACCGGTTGTGGTAGTCGGTTGCAGAAGCCCATCCGTGACAAGGACCGACAAGTTGGGAGTTGCCGAGATGCTGTTCTGCACACCACTGTTGCATTGAGCCGTTATTTGCCTGTTTGTGGCCCGCCTGTTAGCTTTCACGATTTTTGCCATTCTCCTTCGACCTCTCTCATCAACCTGCTATTTTTGCCCACAGGACTTTCCGCTGACTGGATGTTTTTTCGTTTTTCGCATCATTCTCGGGGAAACCCTAGACACTGTCTTTTATGAAAAGCCCAGGAGGCCGGGCTGTTTCTGAGATACTGGATCAGACGTGCCTGGCACCGCTCAAAGTTTCTTAGGTCACTCGTTTTGCCCTTTCTAACGTTCAGTCGAATAGCCTCGATGCCCGTCTGCCTGCTTTATATAGCAAGCCACGGCCACGTGACTCACTGTCTGTAGGAGCGATCCATTTTTGTGAACGGAGTGGTGTACCTAATAAACTGTGTGTGTGTGTGTGTGTATATATATATATATAAGCACAGGCACTGTCTTACTGCTTCTAAATGGAATACTTCCTATATTCCACATTCAAAATGCAAAGATCCTTTTAAGAGTTTTACATTTGAAGTCGATGAACGACGTCTCACAAAGGGCCTTTCGGAGGTGAATTTTTGCAGCTCGGGGGGGTGGGTGGGGGGGGCACTGTGACGTCCTCACCTCAGCATCAATGAAAACGTCAAGGCCTTTTCTTTTATTTGTCTACTCCTCTATGGTGGTGTGGACCCACCATGCTGATTGTCTGCTCTTCTATGGTGGTGTGGACTGTGAACCCACTGTGCTGATTGAATTAGACACAGGCTTGTCATCGCCTCCCAGCCTGCAGCTGGGCATCAGCCCTCTACTCTACTGAGAGTCTCTATTGTCTCCGCCGATACAAAAGCAGGGCACTAACAGTTTACACACCAAAAGAATAATAAGACCACGATGAAGATGAAGTGTGTGTCTTTATGTCCGGGACTTAGTGGCTCTCGTAAAGCGTTTGGGGCCAAACTGTCTCGTGTATATATATCTCTCTGCATGAAGCGATGCAACTTTTTCCGCATAAGGGGACAAATGTGTTTCTTGTCGGACGCTTGGCCTCGGCTTGAAATAGTGAGCTGGTCTGTAGCAATTAGTGTCGTTAAATATCACACAGTGTTAGTGATAAGGTAAATCAATGGGAAAAAGCAATTGACTTTGACAACATTGTAGCACATTCACCGAAACAGGAAGTGCATGTAGTGGGACTTTTGTGGCAACATAATTTGGTATTGGCCCTACGTTAACAAATATGTAATTTGGTATTTGTTAATAAAATTGATATAAAGTAAAGTATAGGTCTTCAGTTTACAGTCATGGCAACCAGAGGACTACAGTCATGGCAACCAGAGGACTACAGTCATGGCAACCAGAGGACTACAGTCATGGCAACCAGAGGACTACAGTCATGGCAACCAGAGGACTTAGACCAGCTACGTGGTATAAACAGGAAGATAAACTCTTCGTCATTGAATGTGGGGCTAAACCCCCCCCCCCCCAAAAAATGGATCCTGTCAGTAGGGGGAAAATAGTGAGGCGTGACTGGAACGAGGGGGTCGTGTTGGGTGAGAGTAACCGAGAGGGGCGCAGGTGAAAGGTTGCCCCCCCCCCCTCAGGGGTTACGAGTGGAAGAGAGGCGATATTGGAAGACGGCCATTATGTGGCGAGTGACACCAGTCACTAGGCTGACGCAGCTTTGACAGGCACCTGGAGCAAAGGGGGGAAACGGGGGAGGGGCGGCAACTGGTCTGGCTGCCCGGGGCAGTGTCATCTAAACAGGAGGAGGAATGAGGCGAGTGAGATGCCTGGCCCGGGGACATGCAGTGCCCTCTGTGCTCCTTTTGAGCCACTCAGTCACACCAGTCACCCCCCATTGGTACGACGCCAGGGGGGGGACAAGTCCCCAGTCACTTCCCTATGTGAAATGGCTTAAAAAAAAAGAAAAAAGAGATGACCTCATTTATTTTGGACACAATGCTTTTGATGCCAGAGAGGCTATATGGTTTGTGGCTGTGTGGCCTCTGTAAGTGTGTGTGTTTGCACTAGAGTAAGTGTGTGCGTGCACTTCCGTTTATTTGCGCATGGGTGTGTGTGTGGTGTGTGTGTGCGTGCGTGTGTGGTGTGTGTGTGGTGTGTGTGTGGTGTGTGTGTGGTGTGTGTGTGGTGTGTGTGTGGTGTGTGTGTGTGGTGTGTGTGTGGTGTGTGTGTGGTGTGTGTGTGGTGTGTGTGTGGTGTGTGTGTGGTGTGTGTGTGGTGTGTGTGTGGTGTGTGTGTGGTGTGTGTGTGGTGTGTGTGTGTGGTGTGTGTGGTGGGTGTGTGTGGTGTGTGTGTGGTGTGTGTGGCGTGTGTACGTGCGTGTGTACGTGTGTCCCTGTGTTTGAGTACCCAGGGGTCTGTTTCCATTGCTGCCTGGGTAAGGTTGAAAAGCCAGTCTGCCTCCTCTTCCCTCATTCGTCATTCTGCAACATAAAGCACTGGGCCAGCAGCATTATATAAACAGCTGCTTGTCATCCTGCAATATAAAGTGCTGGGCCAGCAGCATTATATAAACAGCTGCTTGCTCTGCAGTGCGGGAGAGGCATGTTAGCTCCTGGACACACAAAGAGCAGCCCGCTGCCGCCTTTCAGGGACTGTAAAATTGCCTGCTGAATGCAGACGGTTCTAACTTTGTTTTTGCTTCTGCCTGAAAGGGCTGACACGGTTGTCTGTTCAGCAGGGGTGGGTCCCCACTCATAAGCAGACACCAGGATCTGCCATGGCGGGGGTGAGGGGGTGGGGGGGTGGGTGGGTGAGGGGGGGTTGTTCTGTTTTGTTCAGTCGCGATTGATCTCATAAGACATTTTGTCATATTTTACGCCATAGTTGTGGTTTGTGAATAGAAATATATTATATTGTTTGCTTGTCTGTCAGTCAACAAACTCATTAAACTTAGTGTTCCTGGTAACGAGGAAGATGCAGTTCAAAGGAGAGAGAGACAGAGACAGACAGACAGAGCGAGAGACAGACAGAGCGAGAGAGAGACAGAGAGAGAGAGAGAGATGGAGAGAGGGACAGAGAGAAGAAAGAGAGAGAGAGACGGAGAGAAGAAAGGACGAGCAAGAGAGAGAGAGAGAGAGAGAGACGGAGAGAGAGAGAGACGGAGAGAAGAGAGAGAGACGGAGAGAAGAAAGAGAGAGAGACAGAGATAAAGGATGAGCAATATGAATCAAACTCCACTATTGCCAAATCACCTGAGGCCGATGTACCGGTAGGGCCTGTACAGCCTTTGGAAGACAGGACTTGGCCAGGTAACATTAGACAGAAAAACCCCATCTTCAAATAAACAACAATATCCATATCATACATGTCTCAACGGGCATTTCAAACTATTATTGAATTGTTCTTTGCTTTAGTTCGTTTCAAGGGCTCTCACTTTATTTCGCTGTGTGTGCTTGATTGCATCGGCATAGCAATCATGGCTGCCCACCTTGTCACACGTTTTGCTTCTGTTTTTTCGGGGTGGCTTCCAGTTATTCTCCTTTGTTCGGCCCGTCGTCATGACAACTCAATTTCGGGACTATTGTCTTACAACTCCTGGCGATGCCTTTGTTTAATTATGAGGATGGAAAGAGATGCTACCACATACCTCCCCCACGCAAGCAGGGGAAGTAGGCAGTACATGGATACCAAGCAGGGGAAGTAGGCAGTACATGGATACCAAGCAGGGGAAGTAGGCAGTACATGGATACCAAGCAGGGGAAGTAGGCAGTACATGGATACCAAGCAGGGGAAGTAGGCAGTACATGGATACCAAGCAGGGGAAGTAGGCAGTACATGGAAAACAAGCAGGGGAAGTAGGCAGCAGACAGAAATACAGGGAATTCAGTGTAGCAATTAGAGGTTCAGTACTGTAGAGGTACAGTACTATAGAGGTACAGTACTATAGAGGTTCAGTACTATAGAGGTACAGTACTATAGAGGTTCAGTACTATAGAGGTACAGTACTATAGAGGTTCAGTTCTATAGAGGTTCAGTTCTATAGAGGTACAGTACTATAGAGGTACAGTACTATAGAGGTTCAGTACTATAGAGGTACAGTACTATAGAGGTACAGGAGATGTTATTTTCAGGTATTCCAGACAGTTACTGTTGATCTGATTAGTATAATTACTTTGTCAATCTGTCTTTCTTTCAGACAGAAAATAAGCGGAAAGATAGTTTGTGCTCAAAACCAGGAGGAGGAGGTGCTGCCTTAAAATATAAATTGATGCATTAGTAGGTGAGGCAAGACACTCGTACATTATGCAAATCTATTTAAACATTAAAACACGGATCATACAACCTGAGGTATTTTATCAGTGTCTTTATTCATCTTGTATTACATCTGAAGCTGAATATCGAGTCATATCGGTACCGATACCCCTTGTTATTTTTAGGCTCATTATTGTTATTTTATTGTGTTACTATTTTTCTTTTAGTTTAGCAAATTTTGCTAACTTACTTTTTTAAAACTCTGCGTTGTTGGTTAAGGGCAACGTAAGTAAGCATTATCACAGTACGGTCTACACCTGTTGTATTCAGCATTATCACAGTACGGTCTACACCTGTTGTATTCAGCATTATCACAGTACGGTCTACACCTGTTGTATTCAGCATTATCACAGTACGGTCTACACCTGTTGTATTCAGCATTATCACAGTACGGTCTACACCTGTTGTATTCAGCATTATCACAGTACGGTCTACACCTGTTGTATTCAGCATTATCACAGTACGGTCTACACCTGTTGTATTCAGCATTATCACAGTACGGTCTACACCTGTTGTATTCAGCATTATCACAGTACGGTCTACACCTGTTGTATTCAGCATTATCACAGTACGGTCTACACCTGTTGTATTCAGCATTTCACAGTACGGTCTACACCTGTTGTATTCAGCATTTCACAGTACGGTCTACACCTGTTGTATTCAGCATTTCACAGTGCGGTCTACACCTGTTGTATTCAGCATTATCACAGTACGGTCTACACCTGTTGTATTCAGCATTTCACAGTACGGTCTACACCTGTTGTATTCAGCATTTCACAGTACGGTCTACACCTGTTGTATACAGCATTATCACAGTACGGTCTACACCTGTTGTATTCAGCATTATCACAGTACGGTCTACACCTGTTGTATTCAGCATTATCACAGTACGGTCTACACCTGTTGTATTCAGCATTTCACAGTACGGTCTACACCTGCTGTATTCAGCATTATCACAGTACGGTCTACACCTGTTGTATTCAGCATTATCACAGTACGGTCTACACCTGTTGCATTCAGCATTATTTACATTTACATTTAAGTCATTTAGCAGACGCTCTTATCCAGAGCGACTTACAAATTATCACAGTACGGTCTACACCTGTTGTATTCAGCATTATCACAGTACGGTCTACACCTGTTGTATTCAGCATTATCACAGTACGGTCTACACCTGTTGTATTCAGCATTTCACAGTACGGTCTACACCTGTTGTATTCAGCATTTCACAGTGCGGTCTACACCTGTTGTATTCAGCATTATCACAGTACGGTCTACACCTGTTGTATTCAGCATTATCACAGTACGGTCTACACCTGTTGTATTCAGCATTATCACAGTACGGTCTACACCTGTTGTATTCAGCATAATCACAGTACGGTCTACACCTGTTGTATTCAGCATTATCACAGTACGGTCTACACCTGTTGTATTCAGCATAATCACAGTACGGTCTACACCTGTTGTATTCAGCATAATCACAGTACGGTCTACACCTGTTGTATTCGGCGCATGTGACAAAACACAATTTGAATTGATTTTGATTTGATTTGACTTATCTAATCTTTTAGTAAAACCACTTCACTCTCTAGGTCAGCAGACGTAAAAAATAAAACATTTAAAATGTCCAGCGTTGAGTCTCAACGATGCCGTGTCTAGATGTCCAGACTCATAAAACCACCTTGTAGTATTTGATTTGAACTTTCATTTATTTCTGTTTCTCGCCCGGGAGAAACACCTGCAGCCCGTTTCAGCTGTAGGGAGAAACACCTGCAGACCGTTTCAGCTGTAGGGAGAAACACCTGCAGCCCGTTTCAGCTGTAGGGAGAAACACCTGCAGCCCGTTTCAGCTGTAGGGAGAAACACCTGCGACCGTTTCAGCTGTAGGGAGAAACACCTGCAGACCGTTTCAGCTGTAGGGAGAAACACCTGCGGACCGTTTCAGCTGTAGGGAGAAACACCTGCAGACCGTTTCAGCTGTAGGGAGAAACACCTGCAGACCGTTTCAGCTGTAGGGAGAAACACCTGCAGACCGTTTCAGCTGTAGGGAGAAACACCTGCGGACCGTTTCAGCTGTAGGGAGAAACACCTGCGGACCGTTTCAGCTGTAGGGAGAAACACCTGCGGACCGTTTCAGCTGTAGGGAGAAACACCTGCGGACCGTTTCAGCTGTAGGGAGAAACACCTGCAGACCGTTTCAGCTGTAGGGAGAAACACCTGCAGACCGTTTCAGCTGTAGGGAGAAACACCTGCGGACCGTTTCAGCTGTAGGGAGAAACACCTGCGGACCGTTTCAGCTGTAGGGGAAACACCTGCGGACCGTTTCAGCTGTAGGGAGAACACCTGCAGACCGTTTCAGCTGTAGGGAGAACACCTGCAGACCGTTTCAGCTGTAGGGAGAAACACCTGCAGACCGTTTCAGCTGTAGGGAAAAACACCTGCAGACCGTTTCAGCTGTAGGGAGAAACACCTGCAGACCGTTTCAGCTATAGGGAGAAACACGGCAGCACTCCGCTATGGACACAGATGATTCATACTTTGAATACCAAGGATACGTCCCAGATGGTACCCCATATTGTGCACTACTTTTGACCAGAGTCCTATGGGCCCTGGTCAAACGTAGTGCATCATAAAGGGAATAGGGTGCTATTTGAGATACAGTGCCAGTGTGCACTGTGTCATGACACCTTTGTAGTTTACCAGTGACCTGCACAGTACCAGACCAGAGATAACCCAGGGATAACCCAGTGACATGGTATTGACCTGCATTGAGTACCAAACCAGAGATAACCCAGTGACATGGTATTGACCTGCATTGAGTACCAAACCAGAGATAACCCAGTGACATGGTATTGACCTGCATTGAGTACCAAACCAGAGTTAACCCAGTGACATGGTATTGACCTGCATTGAGTACCAAACCAGGGATAACCCAGTGACATGGTATTGACCTGCATTGAGTACCAAACCAGGGATAACCCAGTGACATGGTATTGACCTGCACTGAGTACCAGACCAGAGTGGCTCCCAGGGACAGGCCTCTCCTCTGCTACTGGGTCCACTGTGTCTCAGTCGTAGGAGCATGCTGATAGACACACAATTCATCAGTCTGCATGGACTCCAAACCAAGCCCAGGTGCGCTTGAATGATAATAATCCTGTTGCTTTCACACACTGCCGTCAGGCTCTTGAAATTCTCTGTGTGAGAGGAGCAGGGAGTAGGCTGCTAGCCCAGAGGTTGGTGACAGTATTTGTGCCAGGGTGTTTTTGTTTTGCCTGATAGTAGTTTCATTGCAGGACTCTCTCTTTCTCTCCCTCTCTCACTCTTCCTCTCTCTCACTCTTTCTCTGCCTAGTTAAATGAAGGTTAAATGTAAAAGAAATAAAAAATCTCTCTATGTCATTTTCTGTTTCTCTTTGTTTATTTTCTCTCCCTATACATCTCTGTTCCTCTCTCTCTCCTTCTCTGTCTGTCTCTCTCTGCCCCCCCCTCCCCCAGGTCTGGTCCCCTGCTTGGTTACTATGGCAATGTCCACACACTGTCTTTGTGCTTGGACATGTGGTGCCACTCTGTCAATAGGCAAAACACCTGACAGTAAGCTCTGAGCTAGGCTGGTGCTTACCCAAGAGTTCTCCTATGCCAACCACTCCAGTAGTATTCTCAGGCCTTTTGGCCTTTCTTCCTCCCTCCCTCCCTCCCTCCCTCGCTCTCTCATTCTCTCGCTCTGCGTGGTACTTAGCAGCAGTCTTTGTTCTGGGTGGTGTCCAAGAGAAGACGATCCAAACCCCTCTCCTCTCCTCCGTTCTCCTCTCCTCCGTTCTCCTCCCTTCCCACGTCACTCTGTGTGCTCTCTAGGGTATTCAGCTCCATCTACTGTTTTCCATGATAAATTATCGATCTGGGATTCAACTACATTCATTTAATACACCATGTATTTGTTTATATACCTGACCTGTGCTTGTATAGTGTCAAACAGAGTTAGCGATGGTAGACTAGAGTTTTAATATCTACTACGTGGTTATTTAATCATATAAGTATATTTTAAATGTGGAAATGCGAGTACACACAGCATATTGTGGTCGTGATTTTTGGCTTTAATGTTTTGGTAAATCAGAAGGTAATATTTGAATGAGTAATGACAACTTCTTTGATGACGCCGGCCTGTATCTTATGAAGTCTTAGGCAAATTCAAAGTCTAATACCATTTCCTGGTATTTCTGGGACGTTACCACTTCAGCAGCATTGAAGATGTAATTGCACTTGTAGTATTAACACTGGGTCCCTGAATCTCTCTCACACACACACACGCACACACACACACACACACACACACACACACACACACACACCCCCACACCCTAAGGACAGGAATGTCTGGGTTCTAAGCAGTAGGACTCACACAGAGATCCTGCATAGAACGTCTCCATCACAGCCAAGATCTAATATCGTACAACCTGCCAGCGCTGCCATGGCAACCCGCCTTTCCCATAATGCAATCTCTCTTTATTTAAGAACACCTGTCAGTAAGGTTCGGTCAGTGTGAAATAATCTTTTCCCTGAGTCTTATCTTTTATGTGTTTGTTTCTTTTGTCTGGTCGTATCAATTCCATCTTTATTTGATGTGTAATCAGATGCTGATCTATCAACCTGGTCATAGTGGTAGAATGCTAGCATTGTGGGGACAGCTAAGCATCACTTCTATTTCTCTAAACACTTTCCTCAACCACTATGGAAATGAGCATTCGCCACACGCTATAACGAAGGAATGCAAAATATTCCTAAAATATTACTCATTTGACATCAGTTCTGTCCAACCCTCTCACCTACGTCAACCCCTGTAATCCTCCCTCTCCTCCCTCTCCCCCTTCTCCTCCCTCTCCTCCCTCTCCTCCTTCTCCTCCCTCTCCTCCCTCTCCTCCCTCTCCTCCCTCTCCCCCTTCTCCTCCCTCTCCTCCCTCTCCTCCCTCTACTCCTTCTCCTCCCTCTCCTCCTTCTCCTCCCTCTCCTCCTTCTCCTCCCTCTCCTTCCTCTCCTCCTTCTCCTCCCTCTCCTCCTTCTCCTCCCTCTTCTCCTTCTCCTCCTTCTCCTCCCTCCTCCTTCTTCTCCTTCTCCTCCCTCTCCTACTTCTTCTCCTTCTCCTCCCTCTCCTCCCTCTCCTCCTTCTCCTCCCGCTCCTCCTTCTCCTCCTTCTCCTCCCTCTCCTCCCTCTCCTCCCTCTCCTCCTTCTCCTCCCTCTTCTCCCTCTCCTCCTTCTCCTCCTTCTCCTCCTTCTCCTCCCTCTTCTCCTTCTCCTCCTTCTTCTCCTTCTCCCTCTCCTCCCTCACATCCCTCCTTCTCACAGAATCTCACAGGGTGAGGAGTACTACAGTTGGCTAGGCTATAGTCCCTGTTAATGCCTCTCCATGTTACTGTCTCCTCCATGTCAGACCACCCAGCTCCCAGCCTCTGACCCACCTCTGCCTGACACCCCAGTCACCTCAATAGAGGACAGAGGGGACCCCAAAAAGATGGAGTCATCCAAAACCAAAAGACACCTCCACTCTGGGTTGAGAGGTTCAACAGAGGTTCTGTTAAAAGAAGACAGGTACAGAAAGGGTGGTGACAGTCTCGGGCGGTGAGTCCCCCACCCACCCCTTGGTGTCACACAATAGCAACACCGCGAGAGCTTTGAGCCCCGAGACGGGAGAATCTCGAGATGCCCGCTTCTGACTTTTCAAGCTTTGGCTGAGCAAACGTCACCCTCCCTCCCCCTATTTCTTAGCACCCTCCACAATAATCTCCAGATTACTCCTACTAATTAAAACTTGGACAAGCAGCCCCCCTCCCCTCCCCCTCGAGCCGCCAGGTCCCTAAAGAGGGAGAACAAACACGGAGGGAGTGGAACACACACAGGCTGTTTTTATACCTCTCAGTTTCTCCTCTACCACTCTTATCCTTGTTAATCCAGTATCTTTTTCAGACGTGGTTAAGCTCTGGGCCATGTGGAACCTTAGGCCAGAGGGTTTGGGGGGGTCAAGGGGAAACCCAGAGAGAGGGGCACAAGGGGAGGTGGAAAAGGACCCAAGCCCCTTTTGGGTCCTCTCTGAGAGTCAAACCACTAAGGAGTTTTCATTAGTGCACAGCTGGGGCACAAGCGTTCTGACCACCCTACAGATTAAAGGGGACATGAATGGGGGGGGCCGTTGATGCTAACTCTCACCCCCTCCACTCCCCTTTTTTAAATACTCAAGGACCCCCACTTCAGAACACCCCCCTCTCCATATTACTGTTTATTTTGGCTCTTAGGACTCCGGCTCTGGGACCGAGTTAGCGAGGTGGTAATTATCAACTCCCAAGCTGGTTTGTCTCTCTTTAGCCACCCAGAGGGCTTTGATCGATTCCCTTTTCTAACCCCAGACTAGCTCATGATGGGTTAGGTTGGTTCTGTGTACGGTAAACACAGGGTTAATAACAGGGCTGCTTTATAAACACTTCCTTCTCCTGATCTCTCTCTGTCAGATCTGACATTTGGGATAATAGGGACACTAAGCAGATTGAAGGTGGCCATGCTAAGAAAGACAGAGCATTTTGACAGTGTATTGGTTCACACATATGATGTGTCATTATTGGTCCTGTGCACCGCCTGTCCCCAAGGCCCCCTAGAGCTATCCTCTACTACCCCATCACCTCTAATCTCTCACGGACAGACGGACATAACATACAATGGTTATTGTAGTGTCTGTCAACAGACTGTGGGATGCGAAGACTAACGAGGAACTTCACAGGTGTTCTGCTTCTTTTTTGAAAGGAAGAGGAACATTTGGTCCGTAGATCTGCCCCAGACAAGTGGGTGGAGCTACCGCCCTACTTCCTCTCCTTGTTCTAGTATCTTTTCTAACACATTTTTCCCCCCAGTAATGGATGGATCATCTGACCTAATTATGTAAGATCTTAGTCCTAGGTTAGTTCCAACAGTGAGATCAAGACCTGCAGCGGTTACTGGAACAAGGACCATACAAATACTATAGGGTTATAGAGAAGACAGGTAGTAGGGTTTATAGAGAAGACAGGTAGTAGGGTTTATAGAGAAGACCGGTAGTAGGGTTTATAGAGAAGACAGGTAGTAGGGTTTATAGAGAAGACAGGTAGTAGGGTTTATAGAGAAGACCGGTAGTAGGGTTTATAGAGAAGACAGGTAGTAGGGTTTATAGAGAAGACAGGTAGTAGGGTTTATAGAGAAGACAGGTAGTAGGGTTTATAGAGAAGACAGGTAGTAGGGTTTATAGAGAAGACAGGTAGTAGGGTTTATAGAGAAGACGGGTAGTAGGGTTTATAGAGAAGACGGGTGGTAGTAGGGTTTAATAGAGAAACGGGTAGTAGGGTTTATAGAGAAGACAGGTAGTAGGTTTATAGAGAAGATAGGTAGTAGGGTTTATAGAGACAGGTAGTAGGGTTTATAGAGAAGACAGGTAGTAGGGTTTATAGAAGACCGGTAGTAGGTTTAT